>NC_057807.1:276432256-276463192 GCF_018294505.1 Triticum aestivum
AGCCGGCAAAAATGGGTGGCGGCGTCGGCAACGAAGGAGGCGGGCAAGGGTTGCTTGTTGGCCAGGGGGTGAGAGGGGAGGCTAATGTGCCACAGACCAGCGGGCCCGGGGACAGGAGTAGGCGAGCACGCGCGTCCATCGCGTGTCTGCGCTGATGCAAATCCAGCTCAAAAATGGGCCGGAAATGGGTCACCCGCGGACGAAAAACGGACGGGCGTCCGCTTGGGTCAGCGCATTGGGCCGCCTTTTGTGTCCGCGCCGACCCAAACAGACGGCCGCGGACGAAATGGGTCGCCCCATTGGAGTTGCTCTTAGGCTCGGTTATACTGTCCTAACTAGATCATGATGGCGCGCATTCCCGAGCCCGTCCATTTTTACAATATAATGATAGTGAATTAAGAATTATATGGATACAGATAAATGTAAATTATTATGAGTTAATCAAAAGTAACCACAAATCTTAAGTATAAAGGTCACTTGTTTTTACCAATCACCATGATGAGTATATACACTCTTGATTTCAGACCGGTAAAATGGCATAACAACTATATTAGTGAGTTAACTACAAAAATCTAATGAATCATCTTGCAAACAATCTTTTTTTGAAGACCTTGAATTTATGGTTACTTCACGATCTCGCTAATTCGCATCGCCATGGGAAATTCTGAAAACAAAATAGCTTGATATATACTCCTTCCGTCCCAAAATTCTTGTCTTAGATTTATCTAGATACGAATGTATCAGATACATCCGTATCTAAACAAATCTAAGACAGAAATACATTTGTATCTAGACAAATTTAAGACAGGAATTTTGGGACGGAGGGAGTACCTCCTAATAGCATATATCAGTCTAGACTAAAACGAAGGAACACAGTCATATGATTATTTCACTCTTCAAGTTAGAAAAAAACTGCAATGTATCCTTGAATATTAACTTGAATTTGCATAGACGTGACAAAATCATGTGGATCACTACAGTACATATCACTAAGTATGAGCATATATACATATAGTTCATCTAAGAAGACATGGGCTTCTATGCCTGTCTCAAATTATGGCACTGCCGTGCTAGCCAAGCAGAATGAAAACTTGTGAAATCCACGCATGTGTGAGAGAGTTAGAGAATATAGCACACGAGACTAGAATATATATTTTCATTAATTTAATTATTTTGATCCCATCTTAGATGCTAATACACTACAGAAACTATAAATTGATTGTTCAGAAATTCACAATGAAAAGAACAAACCAGGCCAAATAAGGTAAGTGTGCATCATCTAAGTAACATACAAGTCTGAGTAACATTGCCATTAGTTAATATGCTTATGCTATTTGTCCCAATAATAAATCATATGGGTCTAGATAAACAAATTTATATTTTACTTCTTCAGTAAGCAAATAGTTATATGACAATTTTCGTATAGGAAGAGCCAAAGACATAGTAGAAAACTTTCTTTTCTTGTTGTAGAGGACAACAATGGTGGAATACTATGAAACAAAGACTCGCTATAGTCCTATAGACAAGTATGTAGTAACCAAAGAGACTGTTACGAAGACAAAGACAAAAGATTTCTTATACATAGCAAATATGCTGAATGCTTTTGATAGTTGTGGTCCTTCATTGTTTGCTTGATCCAACTATCTCGTAAAATCTATACGTTGTTTTTACTCTTCATAACTACACAAACACAAACACAACCGGTCACAAATTTAATCAAAATGATAGAATCAGCATGTCATGTCTAATTTGTGGTATCATTTTGTGAGGATAAAACAAGAGATTGCTGCCCCTAACTAATTCCATCTATATCAAGAAATTGCTGCAGCCTAAATCCTAGTGCGGGCTAATATTATCACATAGAATAAATCAACGAAGGACCGGCTAACCAAAAAAAATCTTGCCCATTGTCACTGTCATCGGGCGTCGATGGCTGGGCTCGACCGTCGGTGTGATATAGCAAACATGGAACTGTAGGTCGATACGTATCAAATTGGCAAGCAATGCATCATAACCAACCTGTGCTGACATGTTTACTATTTTTCAGCTTCCTCTAAGCTCCGACCATACATTCACAAGGTACCTATATATACAACTGTTATGGTGATTGGCGATTTTAGGAGCCGTCCATCCACCCTAATCTGACGGTGGGAAAATAGGAGTTACGAGGAGTTACGAAACTAAAATTACAGGAAATTACGTATAACTGTGGGACCGGTTCAAAATTTTGATGGGACCGGTACAGGAGTTACGAGGAGTTACGAAACTAAATCCGTCATTGTAAAATTCCCCGTGGCAATATGGTCCGGCCGATCCAGTCGTCTCCTCTCATTGACAGTCACACAATTCCCCATGTTAGAGCCTCTTATCCCACGACGCCGGCGACCGCCGCCTCCTCTCCTGCCAATCCTCTATATTTGATGGTCTAACTTTCAGCAGGGCAAGCATCAAAATGGATCTATTGACATCAAATTGCAGGAAAAGAACATTGTAGGCTGAGATCAGGACCTCATTTTTGTGCGCTGCGCAATTGTTAAATGAATGGCAGGATAAAGAATATGTCAGCTGCACTAAAACCAGTGGAATTACACATACAGGTAGCGTGGAAGTTAATCAAATCCTTCACTGGCAGGCATGGCTGACACTAAGTCGATAATTCATCTTCACGCCTTCTGCAAGTGTTCCCTCCTTCCTACCTACACTCTTCCCCCAATTCTGCAGCGAGTAATATTTTTTTATCGATGCTATTATGTGCACCCTCAAAATTAAAGCAGGTTCTCTGCATCAATCGACTGCACTTCAGTTTCAGTTGGCTTGTTCTACGCAGAAGTTTTGTGAAAGTTACCTGATAAGCACAATATGTTCATATCCAGAATGTGATCTGGAGGCATCAGCACCTTGAACAATAATCCTATTTTGTTTGTGTATTTTTAACTTGCTAACTAACCTGCTACATAGGGCAAAACAACAAGCAGTACATAGCGAGTGTGATGCGGAGCATCCTTCGGTCATCCCCATGGACCTTTCATCGTCTCACCAAGCATCAAGAGGACCCATGACTAGAGCACGAGCTAGAGCTCTCGAGACCGACGTGATTTCTCTCCTTAGTGATATCTCATATGATCCTCTCGAGACATGGTTATTGCCTAAAGCAGGAATGTTGTGCATGATTAGGTACCAAGAGGATCCTCCCGAGGATGTACATGAAGATGGTCAAGACCCCAAGTCCACGGAAGAAGAGAACCAACGGAAGAAGGCGAGAACAGCCTCCAGGCACCGGACATCCGGCCATGGCCCCGGACATCCGGGCCCTGGAGATCTACATGGCCAGGCGTCGGCAGAAGAAGCTACAGGGACCAGACACCCGGTGTACAGCCCGGACATCCGGCCCTCCTCACCGAAAATCCGGCCTCCAGCCCGGACATCCGGACACGCCGTCCAGGAAGCACAAAAGCATGCCCCAACAGCCCGGACATTCGGCCGCCACCCCGGACATCCGGCCCCTCCTGAAGCCCCGGACATTCGGCCCCTCTGCTCGGACATCCGGCCCCGCCCATCCAGAGAGCATCAGGGCCAACTCCACCAGCCCGGACATCCGGCCCGTCAGCCCGGACATCCGGCCCGTCGCTAGCGCCCGGACATCTGGCCCGATGCCCGGACATCCGGCCCCCTCATGCCTGCGTGCAGCGCCTCCAGGTCATGGCCCATGTACCCCTTCGCCCCGTAGACTATATGATGTAGGGTGGAACCCTATGGGGATGATCTTTCACGTTTGGAGTGAATCCCTACGATGAACACGAAGAACGGGCGGAAGAGCACGAGGGAAATCACAGGGAAAACACAAGGGAATCACTAAAACCAACAAGATTCGATTACACATGCGCTAGAACGATGAACACAAAGAGAGATACACGATCCACGATCAACAACGGACGATACAAGAGGTAACCGGGTTCTTCTCCGTGAGGAGGTGTTGATAGGGGCCACCCATGAGGGGGTCTTGAGCTAGGTCACTCCAACAGGAGGTCTTGATCTCCTAGTGGAGTGGAACCAAGCAAAGCTCACAAATGTGTATCAACTACTTTGCTAACCCTAACAAATGGTCTAGGCATGGTATATATAGTCTTGGGGACGAAGTGGAGGAAGAGGGGCTCGGAGTGGCGATCATGGCCGTCCATCTTGATGAGCCCGTGCGCACGGGGTAAGTTGGGCCCGTGCGCACGGGGGTCCCGTGGGCACGGTACAGACCCGTGTGCACGGGGTTCTCCAGCGCAAACTCTGTGAGTAGCCCGTGCGCACAGGGTCTTCGAGGCCCGTGGGCACGTGGTCGCCTGGGAGGTGCTGACTTGGTCTTGTTGCACTCCTTCTTCCTCCTTGTGGCCTTGGGGTCCTTCTCCTCCTCCTCTGGGGTGTTCCTCACCAGCTTGTGGTCGTCGGTCTTCATATCTAAGGACACATAGAGCACTTTGGTGAGGTAGCAAGCAAGTCCAATGGATATTCATGATATTCTCGAAGAAGAGCGGGTTCACCTTAATTCCGGTAGGTCCACTTGGGGCTTGATGTGCTATGAAGGTGTACATGGAGATGAACGTGGGATGCTCCGTATCATCTCCTCCCCCTTTGGAAAGATCCGACCCCGGATCGTAAACCGTATCGCCATGTACACGGTAGGCATGGTTGTACCATAGGTCGATGTCGTGGCACTCCTCAACTTGAAGGTCCATAGGGCCCGTCTCCAATGTCGGTCCTCCATCCAATAGATGTATCATGTAGACAACAAGAAGGAAACAACAATGAAAGAATGGCCCATCCAATATGCATATTTGAAGATGGCTCAAAGGGAAGGAGTTCACCTTTAGGAGATTCTCACCAATGTTGGTGTTGCACATCATGTACGCCTTCCCATAACCAAAATGGTTCTTTATGGTACCGCCTTGTGAATCCTTCAAAATGAAAGAACATGAGAAACACTTGGAAAAACAAATAAGGTTAGTGCAAAATCAAGACCTATCATTCGAGGGGCGAGATACCCAACAAGTGTATGCATCATGCTCATCATAAGAAAGGACAAGGGAGCATTTCATAGTATGTAGGCATATGATGTGAGAACAACCAAATACAATAGGCTCAATCAAACAAGCATGCTTCACAAGTAAAGTGTCCAAGTCTCCAAGATCAATAAGCATAGCAAGTTGGCACTCAATACAAGGTGATATGAGAGATGCAAGTAATGGAGACAATAGACAATGATCGATATAAATCATGTGAGAGGCATGAGCATAGGTGCTATCAACCCAAGAAAGCAAGTAATAGTGGAACATGGGTGATGCAACATAGCGAGCAATCATAGCAATCAAGTCAAGTATGCTAGTAGTGCGAAGATGCAACATACTAGAAGGAATCATGGCAAGCATGTCATCTGTGCAAATAGTGGGCATGACTAATGCACATGACATATCACAAGCATGAAAGCAAGATATGAGTAAAATAGCATGAGGCACATGATAAACATGGCAAAAGCAACAAGGATCTCCACCAAGCATGCAAATACACATAGAAGTAGCATAATGATGAAACATGGGTAGATGCAAACAAGGGTCACAATTGCATGGTAAAGGCATAGAAGCAAGCATAGCATGCAAAGTGAACACGGTAATATGAGCATAATGTGAGAAGTGGTAAATGGCCCATAGCCATGTGAGAGCCAAGTAGAGGAGTTGCGCGTAGTCCTTGCGCGAAGGGAATGGTGGTAAGGATAGTCCACGGGATCCCAAGTCATCATTGCTCTCAAGAGCTCGTTTCGTCAACTCTTCGGATTGAGAGGTCGACGAGTATACATGAGTACCTACACAAAACAAAGACAAAGGAAAAATTGTGTGTGCGTGGTAGATGTACACATCATCCATCATGATGCATACGTGCTTGTGTTGGTTAGCACCAAATATCCAATGCTCAAATAAATGAGATGCGTGATATAGAAACATGTCATCCATCATGATAGGTTTGTTGTTATGTATAGCATAATGGAGACTCAAAGGGTGTAATGCATCATGGGAAATATCGAGAGCATTGTTTTTCATGGAATGCATATGGTGTACACTATCATGGGAATCATGCAAAGTATGAAATGTATCAATATCTCCTAATATGTATGAGGAAACTATGGGGGTCTCCTCATGAGCATGAGTAGCAACATCACTTGGAGAATATTGACAACATCCAAAACAATGCATATTTGGAGCAATGTGATCATGGCATGGCATAGAGATGAATTGCGAAAATCATGTAAAGGAAGCACGGCTATATCATCACATGAAAAACATAAGCCAATGACCATCAACTCGTCATCTATGCCATAAGTGCAAATGGGATTGATTTTAATGGGGCATGCATAGTTACTATGTTGAGATTGAAATGATGCAATATAGTTGATCTCACTCATAGCATATGACAAGTTCAATGGATTGTCAAACATGACGTGACCAATCGAATTTTCACAAGATATCCAATGAAGCATAGCATCACAACTAGGCAACTCAACATGCTCATCATCATATTCATCATAAATAGGTAAGTCAAGGCATGAAAGAGTCTCACTAGCATGAATCATGGCAATAGGTGGGTCAACATCATGGGAGCAATCGATGTCAAGAGCGTCCACTAGTGGGACAAGAGAAGCACCATCACCTATGTTACCTTTGGAGCGTCGCTCATGTGTTGTAGGTGAGGTGTTGAAGATCGTCTCATTGTCATCTTCATCTTGATGGAACCATGTGGGGGGTGCATCATCGTCCATCATGGCCACCGTCGTCTCCATAGGAGGTATGGACTCATCAATGGTAGGCGTGTCGTCATGTAGGAGACCTAGAACCAAAGAAGAAAACACACTAGGAGTAGAGGTTAAGTTGTTAGAAATCATGGTGGCCTCACATGCCATGTCAACTACCTCACTCACTAAGTGTAGTGGCTCACTCACTCCCTCAAAGATGCTCTCACTCATATGGTTGGTGGGGTCACTCAAGTGGCGCTCAACCTCACATAGGATGTGTGGCATGCTCTCATGTGTGGGGCTAGTGGTGGTCACACTCATCCTCTCAAAGGAAATGCTCTCAATGTCACGTATGGTGGAGTCACTCATATCACTCATGTGGTGGTGGCTCTCCTCACATGGCACTTGGGGCATCTCGACATATGTAGGTGTCGGCGAGATGTAGGTGCAAATGTCTCCATGCTCAACTCCGATCGTCGCCTTGGTTGAAGGATAGTCCCATGCTCAACCTTCTTGTCACCGTCTTGTGGTTGGAGGCCCATATGATGTGGCACCTCATATCTCGTCTCCATGACCGAAGGGAATGTCCCATGCTCGGCCATCGTCCTTGAGGGGCTTCCGAAGATGGAAGTGTCACCCTCGCTCATAGGTAGTCGCCTTGGACTTGATGAAGTCGATGTAGGCGTACTCGTGGGAAGTAGGCGAAGATGCCGTACGTCCAAAGGAGAAGATGCCTTGATAGCACTTGGCGAAGATGCCAAAGTGGTTGATGTAGCCGTAGCGCCGTCTTTGTGGTGGTCGTCTCACGGTCTTCTTTTGTGCTCTTGAAGCTTGGACTTGGCGTGAAGTAGGGCTTGTTGGGACTTGTGCATTTGCGCTTGTGGAGCATCTTCATGATGATGATGTCGTTGTCGTGCTTGAGCTCGTAATAGATGTCGTTCGTCGTCGTCGTGCACATGTTGCTTGGAGGTGACTTGCCCTTCATGACGATGTTGAGCACGAACGTGATGGTGGTCGCCATGTAGATGTGGACGAGGATGATTTGCTCTTGCATCGCTTGGGCGCTCCGAAGACTTGTGGCTTGAACGTCGCCGCCTTGAAGATGACGAAGGGGAAGAAGACTTGATCAAGGCCCGAATCTCTTCCATCCTCGCATCTTGCTCTTCCTTTTGTACGGCAAGCTTGTTGTCGATGTAGTCCCTTTTCCTTGCTTCGGAGAGATGAATGTCGATGGAGATGTTCTCGATGCGCTCTCGCAATCTTGATTGTGCGCCTTGCATTTGTCGTTGTAGATCGAAGATGGACGCTTTGGTGATGTAGTTGTTCACGCCGTCGTTGTTGTCGAAGACCGGAGAGGAAATGCCTTGCCTATCCATCACAAGACTCGAGCAAATATGAGTGGGAGAAAGAGAAGAACTTATACCAAATGTACCTTGACCGATGTTGAAAATGGATCAATGATCACTCAATGTGTAACAAGGAAATAGCACAATTGGTACCAATTCTTGTCGGTTTCTCACACCTACACAAATAAGGCTTATGGTGGAGCTTGGTGAGGATAGTGGCACAAAAATTTGATGCAAAAATGTTAGCAAGAGTCAATAATGTTGGAAAAGATTCACAAATTCGCAAGTGAAACAAGTAGACCAATAGCAAATGAGGCACACGCAAACACACACACGGATAGATAAATAGGGTCGTGCAACCAAGGAATGAGCTCAAAATGTGGAATCCACCAAAATGCTCATGTTGCACAACTCAAGAGAGACGCTAGCACGATTTCTCAATAGGCGGATACGACACTTGTGCACAACCTATAAGATGCAAAATGTATGAGCTTCTATCCCAAGTATGCGATGTATGTATGGTTCCCGGTGTTTCTCTCAAGCATGATATCATATGATGTAGATTTTTGTATGGCTCTTATGTGCAATGGGGTATGATGCTATGGCACTTGCTCACGAGCTCTTTGCTCTCTTTTTTTTGCTTAAAAGCTTTTTTTTTTCAATGGCCACTTTTGCACAATGCACAAACCAAGATAGCAATTGTATATATGCGGGAACGATATTGTGACACAAAGGATGATATGATACCAATATGATATGGTATGTATGCAATGGAATGGTGGATCACTAATGTGCACAAGTAACGTTGCCGGCAATACTCAAATGGCTAGTCTCGATAGGCAAGTAACGCAAAATGGGCTAGGGGTTAACAATGCAATTTGCAAGGGAAATATACAATGGTGTCGTCGAGGTTACCGTCCTTTGCGATGATGAGTAGCGGTGTTCTTGATGTAGATACCAAGATGATGTAGACACGTCCCTAAGTAGCCGAAACACCTTAGGAAACGGTAAAAACCGCAAACTCAAAATCTCAAGAACAAATGTCAAATGGTGGAATTGGAAATGGCAATGTGGAAGTGGTTGTGGTTTGTGAAGAAGCAAATGTCCCTAAGTAGCCGAAACACCTTAGGAGACTCACGTCGCCACTCAAACAACCAAAAATGCTATGGTGAACAAAATGGGTTAGGTTGTGGAAGTTGGTGGTGGTTATGCGGATGATATGGTGGAAGGCCTAGGCAAAGATGCCAAAATGTCAAAATTTTGATGGAGTCAAATGGTGATGGAACCTATCTAGGTGGATGAGGGATGTCAATAGCTACTCAACGAGCTAAAGAACGCGAAAATCGGACTCCGGATGTGGAAGTTATGGGCAAAACTGTGAACTGCTCGCTGCTGGCCTGGGGGGGGGGGCGTGCGCACGGGGTCTAGGGCCCGTGGGCACGGGGTGCCGTGCGCACGGTACACGTACCGAGGGCACATGGTCACCTGGGACTCTCGGGTTTGGCGGATTTTTGGTCGGTTTGGGCTCCAAATGGATGGATCTCGTGGATGGGGTTGAGGTGGGGGTATGGGGGTGGTATGGGGTGGGTGGGAGGTGGAGGGCACCGCGGAGGAGACACACTGGAAAGGCCGTGCGCATGGGGTCTGGCTGGCCTGTGTGCACGGGGGCCCGTGTGCACGGGGTCCCGATGGCCCGTGTGCACGGGGTCCTCTGAGAGCGGACGAACTGCTCCGGATCCGTGGGGAATTTCGAAATTGGGGTCAAATTCGAGGGGTGGAAGGTAAGGGAAGGTGGTAGAGGGGTGGATCTACTTGCTAAACATGAAATCCATGGACCAAATCCAACAAAATCTCATCAAACCAACAAATCACAAAAAAATTTGGGGTTATTTTTGGTGGGGAATTCTCGAATTTAGGACAAAAACAACAAAATCAAGCTAGAAAACACGGGGTAGGGGCTCCAAAAATGTGATCAACGTGGCTCATGATACCATATGATGTAGGGTGGAACCCTATGGGGATGATCTTTCACG
Organism: Triticum aestivum; assembly: GCF_018294505.1. NCBI lineage: Eukaryota > Viridiplantae > Streptophyta > Magnoliopsida > Poales > Poaceae > Triticum > Triticum aestivum. Next base: position 276,442,405 of record NC_057807.1, read on the forward strand.
TTTGGAGTGAATCCCTACGATGAACACGAAGAACGGGCGGAAGAGCACAAGGGAAATCACGGGGAAAACACAAGGGAATCACTAAAACCAACAAGATTCGATTACACATGCGCTAGAACGATGAACACAAAGAGAGATACACGATCCACGATCAACAACGGACGATACAAGAGGTAACCGGGTTCTTCTCCATGAGGAGGTCTTGATAGGGGCCACCCATGAGGGGGTCTTGAGCTAGGTCACTCCAAGAGGAGGTCTTGATCTCCTAGTGGAGTGGAACCATGGAGCAAAGCTCACAAATGTGTATCAACTACTTTGCTAACCCTAACAAATGGTCTAGGCATGGTATATATAGTCTTGGGGACGAAGTGGAGGAAGAGGGGCTCGGAGTGGCGATCATGGCCGTCCATCTTGATGAGCCCGTGCGCACGGGGTAAGTTGGGCCCGTGCGCACGGGGGTCCCATGGGCATGGTACAGGCCCGTGCGCACGGGGTTCTCCAGCGCAAACTCTATGAGTAGCCCGTGCGCACGGGGTCTTCGAGGCCCGTGGGCATGTGGTCGCCTGGGAGGTGCTGACTTGGTCTTGTTGCACTCCTTCTTCCTCCTTGTGGCCTTGGGGTCCTTCTCCTCCTCCTTTGGGGTGTTCCTCACCAGCTTGTGGTCGTCGGTCTTCATATCTAAGGACACATAGAGCACTTTGGTGAGGTAGCAAGCAAGTCCAATGGATATTCATGATATTCTCGAAGAAGAGCGGGTTCACCTTAATTCCGGTAGGTCCACTTGGGGCTTGATGTGCTATGAAGGTGTACATGGAGATGAGCATGGGATGCTCCGTATCACTATATATACTTCCCCTCCACCTACGTTCTAGGGTTAGCATTGGTTTAGCTCATTTGAGATAGAGCATTGCTCATCCGTACCGGATCTACTCCTCGTGAGGGACCGCACCTCTTCGGAGAAGATCCACCCGGATTCAAGACCTCCATCCGGGGAAGACAATCAAGACCTCCTCACGGAGAAGAATGGTTACTCTTGTATCGTCCCTTGTTGACTTTGGATCTCGTGTTACTTCGTGCCTCGATGATCTAGCACTTGTGTGATCAATTTCGTGTCGGTTGAGTGTTTCTCTTGTTTTCCCCTCGTGATTTCCCTCGTGTTCTTCCGCGCGTTCTTCGTGTTCCCCGTAGGGATCCTCTCCAAACGTGAAAGATCGGCCCCTAGGGTTCCGCCCTACATCATCTTGGTATCATGAGCCACGTTGATCATGTTTTTGGAGCCCTTACCCCATGTTTTCTAGCTTCATTTTGTTGTTTTCGTCCTAAATCCGAAAATCCCCACCAAAAATAGCCCCCCAATTTCTTGTGTGATTTGTTGGTGTGATGAAGTTTTGTTGGATTTGATCCATGGTTCTTCTTTGCATCGAGCGGATCTAGCTTTTCCCCATCTCTCCCGCGATTTTCTTCCACAAATTTGTTCGAATTATGCCCCAGAGTTGCCCTTCTTCCCGTGGAGTTCATCGTGTTCGTCCCTGATCCAGGAGCCCGGACATCTGCCCGTGTCCCTCGGACATCCGGCGTCCCGGACATCCGGCCACTGGCCCGGACATCCGGCCCCTGGCTGCAGCAACTCCATTCCCCCACGCCATTTTCCGCCTAGTTTCTCCCAATTTTGCCCCGGTGCCCACGCTTACTTCCGCATACCACCACCGCTTTCCGCAAGCACCACCACCGCTCACCGCTACCTCCTATGCCGATTTTGACACATTTTGGTCTTTGAGATTTTGGGTTGTGGTTCCCGTGTCCTATTGTGTTTCGGCTATATAGGTACGGTTCGACGTGAACATAACCACCGCTCATCTCCATCGACTACTCATCATCGCCAAGGACGGTAACTTCGACGACATCTTTGTCATACCTTGCAATTGCAATGATACCGACATGGCCTTACTTTTGCATAGCTTACCATCGAGACTAGCCATTGAGTATTGTCGGCAACGTGACTTGTGCACTTTAGTGATCATACTCCATAGCATACATACCATAGTGGTGCATATCTTGGCATCAACTTTTGTGTCACAAGGTTGTCATAGCATACGCAATTCCTATCTTGGTTCGTGAAGTTTTGCATGAGAAAAGAGCTCAAAAGTGAAAGAGCCAACCAAGCTTTTAAGCAAAGAGGAAAGATAAGCAAAGAGCTTCTAAGCAAGAACCATAGCATCATACTACATTAAGATTGTCATATCCGATCATCTTGGATCATAGCACCGAGATACCATACATATAGCATACTTGGGATAGAGGTCCTTGCATTTTTGCCTAGTAGGTTGTGCACAAGTTCCGTATCCGCCTATTGTGCAATCGTGCTAGCGTCTCTCGTGTATTGTGCAATAAGAGCATTTTCGTGGATTCCACATTTTGGCTCACTTTTGGTTTGCACAATCCCATTTATCTATTTGCGTGTGTGTTTCCGTGTACCACTACTTGCTTGGTCTACTTGTTGCATCTACAAATTTGTCAATCTTTTCTAACATTATTGAAGCTCACTTACAATTGCATCAAATTTTGTGCCACCATCCTAAGCAAGCTCCACCATAAGCTTTTACTTGTGTAGGTGTGAGAACCGACAAGAATTGGTACCAATAGTGCTATTTCATTGTCCGCATTTGAGTGAACTTGATTCATCGTGTAGGACCTTGAAGTATGTCTAGAGGGGGGGGGGGTGATTAGACTACTTGACCAATTAAAAACTTAACCTTTTCCCAATTTAGAGTTTGGCAGATTTTAGCAATCTTTAGACAAGTCAAGCAATCATCACACAATTCAAGCAAGCATGCAAAGAGTATATGAGCAGCGGAAATTAAAAAGCATGCAACTTGCAAGAAAGTAAAGGGAAGGGTTTGGAGGATTCAAACGCAATTGGAGACACGGATGTTTTTGGCGTGGTTCCGATAGGTGGTGCTATCGTACATCCACGTTGATGGAGACTTCAACCCATGAAGGGTAATGGTTGCGCGAGTCCACGGAGGGCTCCAGCCACGAAGGGTCCACGAAGAAGCAACCTTGTCTATCCCACCATGGCCGTCGCCCATGAAGGACTTGCCTCACTAGCAGTAGATCTTCATGAAGTAGGCGATCTCCTTGCCCTTACAAACTTCTTGGTTCAAATCCACAATCTTGTCGGAGGCTCCCAAGTGACACCTAGCCAATCTAGGAGACACCACTCTCCAAGAAGTAACAAATGGTGCGTTGATGATGAACTCCTTGCTCTTGTGCTTCAAATGATAGTCTCCCCAACACTCAACTCTCTCTCATAGGGTTTGGATCTGGTGGAAAGAAGATTTGAGTGGAAAGCAACTTGGGGAAGGCTAGAGATCAAGATTCATATGGTAGGAATGGAATATCTTGGCCTCAACACATGAGTAGGTGGTTCTCTCTCAGAAATGGTAAGTTGGAAGTGTAGGTTTGTTCTGATGGCTCTCTCCACGAATGAAGAGGAGGTGGAGGGGTATATATAGCCTCCACACAAAATCTAACCATTACACACAATTTACCAAACTCGGTGGGACCGACTCAACAGACTCGGTCGGACCGATTTAGTAAACCTAGTGACCGTTAGGATTTTTGGTGGGACCGACATGCAACTCGGTAGGACCGATATGGTTAGGGTTAGGGCATAACATAATCTTGGTAAGACCTATTACACAAACTGGGTGAGACCGATTTTGGTAATAAGCTTTCCAGAGAGTTGGTCAGGTAAACTCGGTGGGACCGATTCACTCATTTAGGTGAGACCGAAATGTTACGAAAGGGAAACATGGAGTTTACATTGCAATCTCGGTGGGACCGATCGCTCACTTCGGTTAGACCGAAATGTTACGAAGGGAAACAGAGAGATTACAATCCCATCTCGGTGAGACCGAGATCCCTATCGGTAAGACTGATTTGCCTAGGGTTTGTGGCAGTGGCTATGACATTTGAACTCGGTGGCGCCGGATAGAAAGGATCGGTGTGACCAATTTTGATTTTGGGTTTAGGTCATATGAGGATGTGAGAAAGTACTTGAGGGTATTTGGAGCATATCATTAAGCACTTGAAGCAAGAGGCTCATTAAGCAACACCTCATCCCTCCTTGATAGTATTGGCTTTTCCTATAGACTCAATGTGATCTTGGATCACTAAAATGTAAAATGAAGAGTCTTGAGCTTTTGAGCTTGAGCCAATCCTTTGTCCTTGATATTTTGAGGGATCTACTTTCATCATCCATGCCCTGCCATTCATTGAGCTTTCCTGAAATAATAGTCTTGGAATAGCATTAGATCAATGAGCTATATGTTGTTATGAATTACCAAAACCACCTAGGGATAGTTGCACTTTCACATCGTCAACATCGGTCAAGGTACAATTGTGTATAAGTTCTTCTCCTTCTACCACTCACATTTTTGCATGGGATGATGGATAGGCCAAGTTCTTCTACCAACCCACTCTTCATCAAGCAAGACGACGACATGTCCTCGTTTGTCACCAAGAGCCACCTCTTTGGTGCAAAATGAGCGTTGCATCAAGAGCAACAAGCTATGACCAACCACATCGACAACCTCGCCACCGACTTGCAACTCTCCGAGCAATGTACCAAGGACTACTTCGACAACAAGCTCGATGCTCACAAGCAAGAGAATTATGCAAGGATGGACGAGATCCGCGCCTTGTTGGTGAACCATCCTCCTTCAACTTCTTCATACTCAAGACGGATCCACTCAAGTCGACACTTCGACGACACCTTCTCTGGCTCAAGTACACCGACATCGAACACTCTTCGACGAGCCGCGTGTCAAGACCGTCATGCATCTCACAATCCTCTACACGACAAGCATTCGCAAGAGTAAGTACCTTGTCCTCAACCACACCAAGTCGCTTTTGCACAAGCTCAAGAACGACAATGACAACGGCGCCAAGAGGAAGAACGAGCGCGTCTACATCAAGTGGAACAAGACGCCGAGGCTCAACGTCTTCAACAACAACAACGTGAAGCACAAGCTCTTGAGGCGCAATGTGCCCTTCAAGAATCAAGTCGAGCCATTTCCACCGCAACCAAGATCGGCGCAATCAATAGGAAGCACTTTGAGAAGAAATACAAGAGCAGAACTACCAACCGCGCGTGCAACGTCAAGTTCCTCAAGCTTCTCAAGCTCGACAAGTTCCTCCTCAACCTCAAGTTCAACAAGAGCAAGTTGATCATGGAATTCCTCCACGCCAAGAGCAACATGACGATGATTATCCTCCACGTCAAGGGTGTCATCATCACCATCGCCAACAACACAATGAAGAGCAACACTACGGCAAGCTAAAATTCACAATGCCCAAGTTCAATGGAAGCCATGATCCCGAAGAATACCTCTAATGGGCATTGAAGGTCAACGAAATCTTTCGTTTGCACAACTATGAGGAAGAGAAGAAGATCGCTATGGCATCACTTGAGTTCCAAGACTATGTGCTCATATGGTGGGAACAAGTCCTTGAGAGCCGTGAAGCAAGAGGTGAACCACCTATCACCACTTGGGCTCAAATGAAGGATGTCATGCGAGCATGTTTTGTGCCAACCTACTACAACCGCGATCTCTTCAAGAAGCTACAACTCCTCAAGCAAGGAACAAAGAGTGTTGAAGAATACTACAAGGAAATGGAGATAGCCATGATTCAAGCCAATGTCACAGAAGATGATGAGCAAACTATGGGACATTTCTTGAATGGACTCAATCATCCCATCAAGAAGATTGCCAACTTCCAACCCTACTCCAACCTCATCGAGCTCGTGCATCAAGCTACCAAGGCGGAACGTCAAGTGCAAGATGACTTCAAGTACACTAAGTACTCATCCAAGACCTACGGCTTCTCCAACACCCAAGATTCAACGACTCCTCAAACTTCTACCTCAACAAAGCCATCTACAAGCAATGACGACAAGTCAAGTTACAAGAAAACTTCGACAGGCTCAAGTCATCCTCCTCCTACTACAAGCAACTTCAAGCCGCATGCTTCATCATCTACTCTGACCGATGAGACCATCAAGACAAGCTCCTTCAAGTGTTTCACTTGCGGCGGCCGAGGCCACAAGTCCTATGAATGCACAAACAAGCACACCATGATCCTCAACGATGATGGAACCTATGACTCCATGAGTGATGAGGAGATGGAAGCCCTTGAGCAAGTGGCCATGCACCGGCGCGTGAACGAGGATGAAGATGATCAAGTCTTTTGTGATGAGGATTCGAGCCCCGCTCTCGTTGTCTCCAAAGTCTTGACTCTTCAACATCAACAAGAAGACGACCAACGATGCCACATCTTCCACACAAAGGCCGGCATCAATGGAAAATCCGTCAAGGCCATCATCGATGGAGGTAGTTGCCACAACTTGGCAAGTGAAGAACTATGCTCCAAGCTTCAATTGGTTAAGATGAAGCACCCGCACCCCTACAAAGTCCAATGGCTAAGTGACTCCGGCACTATACGAGTTGAGCATACGGTCCAAGTCTCCTTCAAAATTGGTGCACATGAGGACACTTTGGAGTGTGATGTCATCCCGATGTCCGTTTGCCACCTCCTTCTTGGTAGGCCTTGGCAATTCGACCGTGGTGTCATCCACGATGGGCGTACCAATCACTATAGCTTCAGGATGAAAGGAAAGGAGTATGTGCTACGACCTATGTCTCCTAGTCAAGTGATAGCCGACAAGAAAGCCACCCATCATGGAGAGAAGAGTGGGAAAGTGATCCACCAAAAAGTGAGTGAGAGCCACAAGCCAAACTTGAGTGCCTCTTCGCCTAGAGAGAAGAACCTAGTCCTATTTGCCACCAAAAGTGAGATGAGAGAAGTGTGTGAGAACCCATCGAGTGTTATGCACTTTGTCCTTATGTGCAAGTATGGGGACCCCAAAACTAACACCTCTCACGATCTACCTTTAGTGTTTCAATCTCTTTTGCAGGAATTCCAAGATGTTTTCCCCGATGAGCTACCTCAGGGACTACCTCCTCTACGAGGCATTGAGCACCGTATCGACCTCATCTCCGGAGCGCCCCTACCAAACAAAGCTCCATACCGCGTCAACCCCGAAGAAACTAAGGAGATCCAACGGCAAGTACAACAACTAATTGACAACGGTCATGTATGTGAAAGCTTAAGCCCTTGTGCCGTTCCCGTTATAATTGTGCCCAAACAAGATGGTAGTTTTCGCATGTGCTCCGATTGTACACCTATAAATTCTATTACCATTCGCTATAGGCATCCCATTCCTCGCTTAGATGATATGCTTGATGAACTTAGCGGTGCCACCATTTTCTCAAAAATTGATCTTAAAAGTGGCTGTTATCAAATCCGCATACAAGAAGGTGATGAATGGAAAACTGCTTTCAAAACCAAATTTGGCTTGTACGAGTGGTTGGTTATGCCTATGGGATTATCGGAAGCTCTCCGAACTTTCATGCGCCTTATGCATTTTGTGCTTCGACCTTATATTGGAGTGTTTGTTGTGTTTTACTTTGATGATATTCTTGTGTTTAGCAAATCCATGAAAGAGCATATAAAGCATGTTAGGGCTGTTTTGCAAATGCTTCGCAAGGAACGTCTTTATGCCAACATGAAAAAGTGCACATTTGGTGTTGACATACTTGTTTTCTTGGGTTTTGTCGTTTCTTCCAAGGGTGTCCAGTTGATGAATCTAAAGTTGAAGCAATTAAAACTTGGCCCCAACCCACCAATTTGCAACAAGTGCGTAGCTTTCTTGGTCTTGTAGGTTTTTATCGTTGCTTTGTGAAAGACTTTAGCACTATTGCCGCTCCTTTGCATGCCTTGAGTAAGAATAATGCTCCTTTTGTTTGGGGATCTTTCAATCCACCGCTTTTGATGAGCTCAAGTCTTTGCTTACTCATGCTTCGATTCTTGCTTTGCCCAACTTTGACAAAACTTTTGACGTTCATTGTGATGCAAGTGGTACTGGAATTGGCGGCATTTTGATGCAAGAAAAACGAGCCATTGCATACTTTCGTGAAAAACTCTCCGGTGCTCAACTTAACTATCCCATCTATGACAAAGAATTGTATGCTTTAGTGCGTGTGCTACATGTTTGGGAGCATTACCTTAGACCTCATGAGTTTGTCATCCATACCGATCATGAAACGCTTAAGTACTTAAAAGGTCAAACTGAGTTGAACAAGCGTCACACCAAATGGAGTGAATTTATTGAATCTTTCCCCTATGTGATCAAGTACATTAAGGGTAAGGAAAATGTAGTTGTGGATGCACTTTCACGCATATGCATGCTTGTCACTAAACTTGAGTTGAATGTTACTGGCTTTGAGCACATAAAAGACTTGTATGCTAATGATCCATCTTTTGCTATTCCTTATGCTAAATGTTTGGCACATACATCTTGGGAACAATATTACATCAAAGATGATTATCTTATGAGAGCTAACGAACTTTGCATTCCTGAGTCTTCTCTTCGTTTTATCCTTTTGCAAGAAGCTCATGGAGGTGGACTCATGGGACACTTTGGTCGCGACAAGACATTTGCCATGCTCGCCAAGAACTACTTTTGGCCCAAGATGTTCCGAGACGTCTCACGCTTCACCAACCGATGCTCTGCATGTCACAAAGCTAAGTCTAAAGCTCAATCCCATGGTCTCTACATGCCTGTTCCTATTCCTTATCAACCTTAGGAAGACATTAGCATGGATTTTGTACTTGGTTTGCCTAGAACTCAAAATGGAAAGGATTCCGTCTTTGTTGTTGTGGACCGATTTTCTAAGATGGCACATTTCATTCCTTGCAACAAGATAGACGATGCTTCACACGTTGCAAATCTCTTTTGTAGGGAAATCTTGCGCCTCCATGGAGTACCAAAGACAATCGTCTCCGACCGCGATGTCAAGTTCTTGAGTTACTTTTGGAAGACGCTATGCGCCAAGCTCAAAATCAAGCTCTTGTTCTCGTCCGCATATCACCCTCAAACCGACGGCCAAACAGAGGTGACGGACTGTACGCTATCCACTCTACTTCGCGTGTTGATCAAGAAGAACATCAAGGAGTGGGAGGAGTGTCTACCCATCGCCGAGCACGCCTACAACCGTGCAAGTCATTCGACTACCGGCAAGCCCCCCTTCGAGGTCGTCTACAGCTTCAACCCGTTGTCCCCATTGGACATTCTACCTCTTCCTCTACAAGAGCGCACTAACCTCGACGCAAGTGCCCATTCAAGGTACATCAAGAAGATGCATGAGGATACAATGCACACCATCGAGCACCAAGTACAACGACTCGAGACCAAGCTCAACATCAACAAGCAACCCATGATATTTAACATTGGAGATCTCGTGTGGCTACACCTTCGCAAGGACCGCTTCCCCGACGAACGCAAGTCCAAACTACTACCTCGAGCCGACGAACCCTTCAAGGTGGTAGCATGCTACAAAAACAACGCTTACAAGATCGATCTCCCACACGACAAGTACAACGTGAGCGACATCTTCAACGTCAGCAATCTCTCCCCGTACCATGGTGATGAGGATTTCGATCCGAGGTCGGATCTTTCCCAAGGGGGGGGGGGGGAGATGATGCGGAGCATCCTTCGGTCATCCCCATGGACCTTCCATCGTCTCACCAAGCACCAAGAGGACCCATGACTAGAGCTAGAGCTAGAGCTCTTGAGACCGAGGTGATTTCTCTCCTTAGTGATATCTCATATGATCCTCTCGAGACATGGTTACTGCCTAAAGAAGCAATGTTGTGCATGATTAGGTACCAAGAGGATCCTCCCGAGGATGTACATGAAGATGGTCAAGACCCCAAGTCCATGGTAGAAGAGAACCAATGGAAGAAGGCGAGAACAGCCTCCAGGCACCGGACATCCGGCCATGGCCCCGGACATCCGGCCCCTGGAGATCTACATGGCCAGGCGTCGGCAGAAGAAGCTACAGGGACCGGACATCCGGCGTCTAGCCCGGACATCTGACCCTCCTCACCGGAAATCCGCCCTCTAGCCCGAACATCCGTACACGCCGTCCAGGAAGCACAGAAGCATGCCCCGACAGCCCAGACATCCGGCCGCCACCCCGGACATCCGGCCCCTCCTGAAGCCCCGGACATCCAGCCCCTCCGCCCGGACATCCGGCCCGTCCATCCAGAGAGCAGCAGGGCCAACTCCACAAGCCCAGATATCCGGCCCGTCGCGAGCGACCGGATATCCGGCCCGATGCCCGGACATCCGGCCCCCTCCTGCCTACGTGCAGCGCCTCCGGGCCGTGGCCCATGTACCCCTTCGCCCCGTAGACTATATATACTTCCCCTCCACCTACATTCTAGGGTTAGCATTGGTTTAGCTCATTTGAGATAGAGCATTGCTCATCCGTACCGGATCTAATCCTCGTGATGGACCGCACCTCTTCGGAGAAGATCCACCCGAATTCAAGACCTCCATCCGGAGAAGAAAATCAAGACCTCCTCACGGAGAAGAACGGTTACTCTTGTATCGTCCCTTGTTGACTTTGGATCTCATGTTACTTCGTGCCTCGATGATCCAGCACTTGTGTGATCAATTTTGTGTCAGTTGAGTGTTTCTCTTGTTTTCCCCTCGTGATTTCCCTCATGTTCTTCCGCGCGTTCTTTGTGTTCCCCGTAGGGATCCTCTTCAAACGTGAAAGATCGGCCCCTAGGGTTCTGCCCTACATTAGAGTGGCATCATATTCTACGAATAGAAAGGTAAGTATAATACGAATAGATAGTGAGATGGGGTACAAGTTAAATGAGGCATAACAGCATACGAGCATATGAAAGTGCGTTATATCGACTAGAGGGGGGGGGGTGAATAGGCGATTTTTAAGAATTCTTCACTGAGGGATTTGCTGGTGAGGAAATTCCTAAATGAAGAACTACTTGCAGCGGAATAGGTACTCAGAAGTAAACATAACATAACACAAGCATTGTCATCATGATGAAATGAAGACAAGCACAGAGTACAAAAAGCGTAAACACAGGATAACACAAGAAAGAAGACGGACAGACTGAAGAAATTGAACTGAGGAAATTGAGAAAGTCTTCAGTCAAAGTCTTCAAACAGATATGAACAGGCACAGAACAACAGACATGAGGAAATAAAAGAGTTGAGGAAATAGAACCAGTTAGCTTGGTGAAGATAATGATTTTGTAGACCAGTTCCAACTGCTGTCTCAGTTGTACATCTGGTTGGAGCGCCTGAGTATTTAAACTCGAGGACACCCAGTCCCGGACACATAGTCCTCACCGTATTCTCCTTGAGCTAAGGTCACACAGACCTCGCCCAAACACTCGTCGTAAGTCTTCAGGTGACTTCCGAACCTCCACAATTCCTCTTGGATGCTCTAGACCTTGACGCCTAACAGTCTGGAAGAAGCACAATCTTCAAAGGAAACAAGCGTCGGATCCATGCAGGATCAATCTCTTCAGTGATGCTCAATCACTTTGGGTTTGTAGGTCCTGGTTTTGGGTTTTCCTCACTTGATGATTTTCGCTCAAAGTCCTCGGAGGATGGGATGCTCTCAAATGACAAGTGTTAGTTTCTCTTGGAGCAGCCAACCAGCTAGTGGTTGTAGGGGCGGCTATTTATAGCCTAGGGAGCAGCCCGACATGATAAGGCATAAATGCCCTTGTCTGATATGACCGTTAGGTGGGTAGATATTTTGGAACCGCTGGCGCATAGCACAGAAACGGTCGGAATTTTGACTATCAAAATCCTAGGGCTATCATGTTCCTCACTGTGTAGGCAATTTGCACTGGCGAATTCCTAACTCCTCAGTCAGAACAAATTCCTCAGAGACCAAAAGAACTTCGTCTCTGTCACTGAAGAATATGATTGAACTGTATGAGATTTCCAATGGCTTCACTCAAAGGGATTGGTAGGTGTAGGATTTTGAGTTGAGCATCACATGGAAATTTTTCCTTAGTATTTCCTCGACCCCCTTTAACAGTACGGTGTTTCCTATGACTCAAGAAAGGGAAAATGAAACTATGAAAACAAAAGTCTTCACGCTTCATGTTCCTCGAATGATTGCCAAGTTTTCAGGGTCACACCAATTTCTTCAATTTCAAAGTCTTCAGAAAGTCTTTAGAATTCCAAAGTCTTCAGTTGAAGAACTTCATTTTTAGGGGTCGACTTTCTCTGTAAATATCAAACTCCTCATAGACTTATAGACCTGTGTACACTTACAAACGCATCAATCCCTTAACCTATAAGTCTTCAATACACCAAAATCACTACGGGCACTAGATGCACTTACAATCTCCCCCTTTTTGGTGATTCATGACAATATAGGTTAAGTTTTCAACGGGGATAAATATATGAAGTGTAGATACTGATGTTGAGGAATTTGATTGCAAGATATAGAAGAACTCCCCCTGAAGATGTGCATAGTGAGGAATTTGCTTTTGAAGCAATGCACACTTGAAGAGTATAATCATGGAGATCTCCCCCTATATCTTGTAATTCATACACGCATTTGATATATAATATGAAAAATTTGAAATGCATGGTGAAATATGGTGACTGATGTAATTAAGCATGCGTGCATTAACATTAATGAGGAATAAGCATGCAGAAGAACACAAGAAAAGTATCAGGTCACCATAGAGTTTAAGATTACAACTCGATCCAGCAAAGGCATCAGAAGAACGAGAGTTGTAACTTAGCAAAAAACGCCCATATAAGATAGACCCGCTTGAAGACTAACTCAAATTTCTCCCCCTTTGTCATCGAATGACCAAAAGGGTTGAAACTGAGGACTAACGCCCTTGAAGAATACCATGATGATGGAGGAGCACCAGCGTTGTCAGGGTCTTGAGTCGTTGTAGGGCCTGCTGCAGTGTCGTCCAAGTCTTCGTGCTCGTCTGTGGCGCGTGATGAAGAATATGAGCTAGCCACCAAGGAAGGAACCTTGACCTTCTTGAATCTCTTCGGTGGACGAGCAGACCAGTCAAAGTCTTCCTTGAAGCCCGTTTGCTTCAGATCTTCTTCACCATATAGATGTGACAGAATAGCCCAGGTGCGATCAAACACTTCATGGAGGTAGTAGTGGTTTTTCTTCACTGCATTATGTGTAGAAGTCATGTTTTGAAGAATAGAGCCAAACTGACGCTTAACCCACTTGTGGTTGCGATCCACCTTTTGGTGAAGACTTATAGGCAGTTCACGGTCAGTCATCACACGAGGAGCAGTGGCTTGAGGACTTGACTTGGTAGCATTGGCAGCAGTATCATGAGTGGTAGAGTCATCATTGGTGGAGTAAGATGCAGCTTTGCGGAACTGACCTTCCAATGGACGAATGCCTTCATCGATAACGGCTGGTGACTTGCCCTTCTCATCAGATGAGGAAATTGTCCGCTTGAGGACTTCAATAGGGGGCAAGTAGCTGAGGTGATTCTGAAAATCAGCCTTGTAGTTGAGTGAAGACCTTGTTCTGATGAATCTCATGATCCATGGCGCGTAAGGCTTCAGCTCTGCCAGAGTCCTCATGAAGAAATCGTGATAATTTATGGGGATGCCATGCATGATGTTAAAAAGTATATTCTTCATCATTCCGATAATTTCTTCATCGGATGAGTCATGGCCTTTGATGGGACTCATGGTCTTTGTCAGAATGCGGTAGATGGTTCTTGGCACATAGAGCAATTCCTTCACGAGGAATTTTGTCCTTGGGACTTGACCCGGCTTCAGCGGCTTCATGAGCACTTGCATATAGTGATCAGTGAGTTCAGGCTCATCATACGGACAACGAGCACCATCAAGTGGGGGACTGATTGGCAAGGCATGAAGCAATTCAGAGGCTGGTGCCTTGTAATGAGTGTTTTCAGTCATCCAGTCCAACACCCATGAGTTGATGTCAGTCGCATCACCTGTGATATGCAGAGTTGCATAGAACTGAAGAATAAGCTCTTTGTTCCAATCAACTATGTCAGAGCAGAAACTGAGCAAGCGTGTGTCATGAATCATGCTGAGGACTTGAGAGAAGCAAGGCATAGATTCCATGTCCACATGAGGAATGTGCTCGTGGTCGAAGACTTTGTCCTTTTTGAAGAGCACTGAGGAATAGAAGTTGGCCTGGCTGGCAGTCCAGAAACACAACCTTCTCAGATGAGCATTTTCATAGGGGTTGAATTCAGTGAAGAACACGTGCTCGCCGAAGAAATCAATAGCCTTGAATTTTTTCTTCTTGGAGAAGGGATCCTTTGGCTTGGGCTGAGGAGTGTCATTCAATTGCAACACCACCTCAGGAATCGCAATCTCAGGTTCCTCAGGCTGAGGAATTTCAGGTTCTTATGCAACTTTAGCCTGGGTCGTCAACTCTTCATTGACAATTTCTTCAACACTAGTGGCTGGAATTTCTTCATGAACACTTGGGGTTGCATGAGGTTCTTCAGATCCCATTTGCACTTCAGTGGCAGCAGGGGACTGAGGAATTGCTTGGAGTGGAGTGAACATTAGAGAGTTGGGGTGTTGACTGTCCCAAAATTCATCATTGAACACAGGAGTGGTACAACCAATGTCCACATCTTCATCTTCTATTTCTTCAACACCTGCCTCTTCAGCAGTGAACTGAGGCATATGTGAGGAAATGCCTGGAGTTGAAGGGATTTTATCCACTTCAATTTCTTCGTCCAATTGCTCTGTCGAAGCAGCAGAATGATTTTCTTCATCAGATTCATCGGGAATCACATAATCTTCACCAAAAGGAACAAAGTCCTTTGATGGCATTGATGATACTGGAACGGCATCAATTGGATTGTCAATTGAACTGGACAGAGTCTTCATCTTCTTCGGAGCTGAAGAATTTGATGAAGTTGACGCCTTCCTTTTCTTCACAGCTGCACGCTCTACAGCGTTGGTCTTCTTCGCATCTGATGCAGATGGAAGGATCGGAGTTGGTGTGGGCGCAGGAGGTGCAGAGGATTCTGGTTCATTTTCCTTAGGCACAACTGGAGTAGTTGCCCTGACTTGTTCACTCTCCTCAAGCGCACCACTAGTGGATGCCCTGGCAATATCTTCAGTGGCTGGAATGGAGTCATCAGCCCTGGCACTCTCATTTTCTTCAGCAGCCTGATTGTCATCAGCGGTGCTGACATGTTCTTCAGTAGGCTGAGAAGATGCTTCAGCCTGAGTAACTTTAACGTGCACAGGTGGAGCAGCACTTGAAGTGAATTTCTTCGTCAGATTGACGAAACGCACCTTGGCACCCTTCCAATCAGCATGGTAGCGATCAAATTCATCGCTCAGTTGTTTGATTTCAACTTGCAAGGCAAGGAGCTGATCATGAGTCAGAGTGAGGACATTGTCCTTGAGGTAGAGTTGTTTCTTGTACTGCGCTTTCTTCAAACTTCTGCCTTGCTCAAATTTCCATTTTTCTTCCTCAATGAAGGCAGTCAGAACATGACTTTGACCAGGAGTGAGGTTCATCTCCGGCAAAGGCGTGTTAGGATCCTTGTGCCACAGGTCAATGTAGTACAGGATCAACTTTGGATCCAACATCAGCGGCACATTGCTGCCTTTGGCTCTAGCGGCCCTGGCTTGCCTGTCTCTGATGATTTCGGCAAGTTCTTTGTCATTAGCCTCATCATCATCAGAAGGCACTTGGAAGGCGACCTGCTTCTTGTGAGGACTTGGTCGAATGCCTCGTCCAGCAGTGGCCTTTTTCTTTAGCAGTGAGGGACCAGCTGAGGAATTTCGAGCAGCTAAGGAGCTTGCAGATGCTCCTGAGGCAATTGAGAAGCCTTGAGTCCTTTGGCACGTGGCAAGATGCACAGGTGCCAAGGATTTTGTCGGATCAGCTGAAGACTTTGACGGAGGAGCTGAGGACTTTGAAGGAGCAGTCTGAGGAATTTGCCGTGATGGCCTTGATGGCATAGCAGAGGATCTTGGACGTGAGGGCGTTGAAGGTGAAGCACTGGACTTATGCGCAGGCTTCTTATGCATTGCCTTCTTTGGCTGACTAGCAGAGGCCTCAGCAGAGGCAGCAGCAGCAGCAGAGTGTGCGTTGAATTTCTTCACTGCTTCCTTTGCTTGCTTGGCCAATTTGGCCTGACGCTTTGCCCATTCATCAGCATAGTCCTCACCGCGCTTGAGGCTGGTGGGATTTTCCACTTGGCCTGGTGCCAATGGAGGTCTCGAGCATGGAGGATTGAGCGCGAATTTCTTCATATACTTGCGAGTAACTAACCTGTACTCCCTCCATTCCCGTGGCCATCTCCTCTCTATCTTTTGAATGCGCCTTGCGCTCATTTCTATCTTCCTCGGGGGGTGTGCAGTACCCAGCATAAATGTCCTCAGGGATTTCAAATGCAGTATTGACCTCAGGCCTCTTTCCTCCCTTCTATGGCCTTTTGTCAGCCATTTTCTTCAGCTGAGGAATATGAACAACTGAAGTTTCTGAAGAGGTGTGCAACTTTTCTTCGAGGAACGCTACAAATGAGTTAAGTTTATGAGAACCTAGTGATTCAGCAGCGGACATTTGTACCTGTGAACATAGTTGCGAGGAATTTGGAGAGGTCATATGCGTTCTCAGAAGGTTTTTCAAAAAGAAAAGGTTTTGAGGAATTTGACTAGATCAGTCTTGAGGAATTTCACTAAGCGTTCTTTGTCTTAGGTTCCAGAGTTGTATAGATTGAAAATCCACACAATTGAGGAATCTTGAAGAAAACCATTACTTAGAGAAACGAATCAAGAGCAGATGACATCACTACAAAAAAAAGACACATCCGTGACATTTTGGGCCGAACGAAATTTTTTTGTGTCATACATATGACACTTCTATGATGATAATTGTGACAAAACCCGGTATCATCATAGACGTGGTGGGCTCCTACTTCTATGACAAAAAATCATGACAGAAAATGGGCTTTTCGTCCTGGGCGGGCCGGAGACGCAGTTGCATGACATTCTTTGGGCCGTCCATCACGGAAAAAACCATGGTAGAAGCGAGGGGGAGGAAAATTTCGGGGAGTTGCCGGTTACGGTGGGAGGTCGCGGGCGGAGCGATGCGCATTTCTCTTGTACGTACGCGCGTGTGTGCGAGGCGTTGGCTCTAACTGAAGCCGAGCGAGGCATTGGGCTCTAACTGAACCCGCGCGATTGCACTGCAGGCTACGCGTTACTGAACCCGAGCGATCGATCAATGGCTATTAACTGAACTCGATGGAGAGATTCCTTCGCTACTGCTGCTAACTGAAGCCGATTGATGCTGCCTCTGGGATGAACAGTGAGCATTGCGGGGGGGTTTGGATGAACAGTGAGCGGTGGCGTTGCCTCTGGATGAACAGGAACCCGTGGTGTGGAGGGCTGGATGAACAGTAGACGGTGGAGGGGTGGCCGTGGAGGGGTGGTTGAACAGGACCCCGTGGTGTGGAGAGCTGGATGAACAGTAGACGGTGGAGGGGTACCCGTTGAGGGGTGGTTGAACAGTAGCCGGTGGAGTAGCGCACGATGGAGGCTGGATGAGCAGGAGCCCGTGGAGGCTGGAGGAGGTCGACGGTAGCCCGTGGAGGCTGGAGGAGGTCGACGGTGGAGATGAACAGTATCCCGTGGAGTCCCGTTTTGCGGTACGCCACACCCCTCCCGATAAACAGGACCCCCGTTTCGACCGCAGGAGGTCCGTTTCATCCGTTTTGCGGTACGCCACACCCCTCCCGATCAATAGGACCCCTGTTTCGACCGTACGAGGTCCGTTTCATCTGTTTTACGGTACACCACACCCCTCCCGATCAACAGGACCCCCGTTTCGACCGTAGGAGGTCAGTTTCCTCCGTGCTGCGGTACGCCAGGCCTCGTTTCCATCGCCTGTTCCGTCCAAGCCGGTTGGCTCCCACGCATTCCATTGCCTCCCGATGAACACGACGCATTCCGTTGCCTCACAATGAACACGACGCATTCCGTTGCCTCCCCATGAACACGATGCATTCTGTTGCCTCCCCATGAACACGACGCATTCTGTTGCCTCCCCATGAACACGAGCCCTCGCCGTACGTATGCGCGACTAGGCGTTCGAGACCCCGCCCGTATGTACACATATGTGGCAGTATTTTCTTTCTTGCACCTTGGCCGATGTACGTACGTGTACATGCTACGTGCGCGCCTCTACTACGACACGTACGCACCTCTACTACGACACGTGCGCGCCTCTACATCGACCAGTATGTATGTACATACAAGTTCGCAACTAGAATGACAATGCTACGTACGCTTCGACTAGGGGGGTCTCGACTGTCAGGCAGTTCCTTGCGTGCGAAAATGTAGCCGGTGGGTCCCAACAGTCAGAGGGGCGAATCGTTTTTTTTGCCCGGACGCACTTCCTTTGCGTGCGAAGATGTAGTAGTGGGTCCCAGAAGTCAGGGGGGCAAATCGTTTTTTTTGCCTGGACGCACTTCCTTGCGTGCGAAGATGTAGCTGGTGGGTCCCAGCAGTCAGGGGGGCGAATCGTTTTTTTCTCGGACGCACTTCCTTGCGTACGAAGGTGTAGCCGGTGGGTCCCAGCAGTCAGGGGGGAAACGTTTATTTCACGAAATATGGTGGCCCATCCGGTGGGTCCCCGCTGTCAGGTGGAGGAATAATTATTTTGCGCGTAATAAGGAGGCACTTCCTTGCTGCGGCTGTGGACCCAGCTGTCAGCCTCTCCACGTACAGTCCACGTCCGATGGAAGCCGTTCCTTGACCACGTTGACCACACCGCGCCGAGAGCACCAGGGCGGTGTACGACGGCAAGGCCTAGGAAGGGGACGACGCGGAGCCGGGGAAGACGCGGCAGTGGATGCCCACACGTAGAGGAGTTCGAGGGTTCAGTGGTTCGCTGCGGTGTGAGGCTGCCGTCGTCGCAGAATAACAGGGGGTGTGGGTGAGTAGAGAGATGTCCTGGCCAGCGGTGGGAGTAGTAGGGGGCAGTGAGGCCTCCGCCGCATCGCAGCCGGCCACGGGAGGCAGGAGCACGAGGCACGACCGACGGTAGTTTGGGCGGCTGGAGCAAGAAGACCAGAGGTTGAAGAAGCACTATGGCTGTTGGATGGACATCGTACGGTCACTGGAGCTAGAATCGTGCATATTGACTAAGTTGACAAAGCCCTCCGTCCCCGTCAACTTAGTAGGCCCACAAGTCAGCCTGCCACTATACTGGGTCCCAGCTAATAGGGGGAGTATTCATTTTTTTTTGCGTAATAAGGGGGCACTTCCTTGCGTGCGAAGATATAGCTGGTGGGTCCGAGCTATCAGCGACAGTAACATTTTTTTGCAAATTACTGAGGCCCTTTCGTTTGGTCCCTGATGTCAGGTGGACGAATCATTATTTTGCGCGTAATAAGGAGGCATTTCCTTGCGTGCGGCCGTGGACCCAGCTGTCGGCCTCTCCACATACAGTCCACTTCAGATGCATGTCGGTCGTTGACCACGTTGACCAGGCCGCGCCGAGAGCACTAGGGCGGTGGACGACGGCGAGGCCTAGGAAGGGAACGACACGGAGGCAGGGAAGACTCAGCAGTTGTTTCCCACGCGGAGGGAGTACGACTGAACGAGGGTTTACTGGTTCGTCTGCCGTCGGCGGAGAATAACAGCAGGTGTGGGTGAGTAGAGGGATGGCTAGGCCAGCGATGGGAGTACGGTGGGGCGGTGAGGCTTGCGCGGCAGCACAGCCGGCCGCGGGGAGGAGGGAGCAGGTAGTCCCGCCGGTGCTTGTTTGAGCGGCTGGAGTAGGAAGAGCAAAGATTGAAGAAGCACGACGGCCGTTGGATGGCCATCCAACAGTCACTGCTTGTGCGTCAACCTTTTTTTAGGAAAGCCTCAAATCTGTGGAAAACAGCATACAACCCATCTGCCATTATTTCTAATAAGTTACAGTCCATTTGCTAATTCTTAAGGTTTTTTTTGGAGCCCATATTCTTTTTGTTAGCATTACAGACCATATTGTGGCCACGGTTAAAAAATTATATGAAATTTTGCATATTTCGGTGCGGTCCGAACTGTTTTTAATCCCGAAATTTCGACTCACATTCAAACTGATTTTAAAACTAAATGTATATCAATATAAAATCCAACAAATTCTCCACGCATAAAAATTAATGTAATTTAAAATCTCAAAATGAAAAAAAAGTTATTTGAAACTAATTGCCGCTTTGATGTGTTTAAAAATGTACAACCCATTTCTCATTACTGATGGGCCATTTTCTCGGCTAGCCGAATGAAAGCTCTCCTCGTCTTGAAAGATTTGCATCCCAACAGGCCTGACAAAGTGACTTACTTGGCAAATCACAAGTCGTTCCTTGACCATGTTGACCACGCCGCACGGAGAGCACCACGGAGGTGGACGACGGCGAGGCCTAGGAAGGGGACAATGTGGAGCCGGGGAAGACGCGACAGTGGAAGCCCGTGCGGAGAGGAGTATGAGGGGTCAGTGGTTCGGCTGTGGTGTGAGGCTGCCGTCGCTGCAGGGCCTGGCCAGCGGTGGGAATAGTAGGGGGCGGTGAGTCCTCCGCGGCAGCACAGCCAGCCACGGGAGGCAGGAGCATGAGGCATGACCGGCGCTGGTTTGGGCGGCTGGAGCAATAAGACCAGTGGTTGAAGAAGCACTACGACCGTTGGATGGACATCGTACGGTCACTGGAGCTAGAATCGTTCATATTGACTAAGTTGACAAAGCCCTTCGTCCCTGTCAACTTAGTAGGCCCACAAGTCAGCCTTCCACCAAGGTGGGTCCCAGCTAGCAGGGGGAGTATTCATTTTTTTTGTGCATAATAA
>NC_057807.1:276463447-276480176 GCF_018294505.1 Triticum aestivum
TGGGTCCCAGAAGTCAGGGGGCAAACGTTTTTTTCGCAAAATACGGTGGCCCGTCCAGTGGGTCCCTGCTGTCAGTTGGAGGAATCATTATTTTTCGCGTAATAAGGAGGCACTTACTTGCTGCGGCCGTGGACCCAACTGAGACTCTCCACGTACAGTATACTTCCGATGGAAGTCGTTCCTTGACCATGTTGACCTCACCGCGTTCCGTTGCATGCATGCGTCCATGGGCGTGGTGCATCCGCACTATCAGCCTCTCACGTACAGTCATCTTCCGATGACTCTCGGTTGTTGACCATGTTGACCACACTGTGCCGAGCGCACCCAGACTGGAACGACTCGGAGATGGGGAAGACGTGGCAGTGGAGTCGCAGATGGAGAGGAGTGGGAAACTTCACTGGTTCGGGTGCGCGGCAGCACAGCCGCGGTGCCGCCCACGGGAGACAGGAGCAAGAACAGAGGTTGAAGAAGGAGAACGGCTGTTGGATTAACATCCAACGGTCCAGCCGCTAGAATCATTTGTTGATTAAGTTGACAAAGCCGTGCGTACACATCCGCTTAGCAGGCCCACAAGTCAGTCACCAAATCTGACGGGTCCCAGCTGTCAACGGGATGAATAATTTTTTTCACAAAACAAGGAGGCACTTCCTTCCGTGCGAAGATACAACAGGTGGGTCCCAGCTGTCAGGTGGAGGAAACATTTTTTTCAGCTTAATAAGGAGGAACTTTCCTTGCGTGCGACCATGGACCTCATGGGTCCCAGCCATGAGACTCTCCATGTACAGTCCTCTTCCAATGACTCTCGTTTGTTAACCACGCCGCACCGAACACAGCGAGGCGGTGGACGACGGCGAGGCCCCAGACGGGAACGACTCGGAGATGGGAAAATGCGGCAGTGGAGTCGCAGATTGAGAGGAGGAGAAGGGTTATAACTGGTTCTGTTGCAATTCATATCAAACTCAGGTTCAGAGGACACGTTCATATTCATAGCAAACATTCACTATCAACAACTCAAAAGATTCATATATACACAAGCTCAACATATCTATGCATCCAAATGATTGATAGATCACACGACAATATTCATACATAATTCACAAAAAGATTCAGATATACACATGTTCAGTATGTTTATGCATCCAAATGATTGACATCACAACCAATATGATCCATGGACGAACTTTAATTACCTAGGGTACAGACTGGTAAATGGTGTTCAATCAGAGGTACTTCTTGCTAAAATTAGTTCTTGTACGAGTAAACTTTCGAGTACATAAGAGGCAACATAGACAATCTGAACTTTGCTTGTAGGTTTATCCTCAAATAGTGGCCTCGTGCCGACGGAGGTTTGAGCAACTTGGCCACTACTTTCATCCAACTAGTTTACTGGCTCATCTTGGTCCTGTATCTCGCCAAAATTCTACATTGTAGATGAGAAAGGAGGCGGTTGAGAAAATGAACCACCCAAATTTTTTGTGCAGTTCAACTGAAACGGAGCATCCTTGGCGTGCAGACTGATTAAGTCCCAGATGAATATACGCGTCAACCAACTTGTCTGGAATCTTTAGACTCCATGCCATATAGTTCGCTACCATATGTGCCGATAACCAAAAGGCACAAGTTGGGACCAAAGATTGGACTGCGTTTTTCTGGGCTATGCACCAAGCAATATTTTTGGCGTTCACTTACTTGGAGTTTGACAATTGGTTAACGCCGGTTGATACTCAAATGAATATAGGCACTTCTTGTCAACATCGATGCTTGTCTGAGTGAACTTTGGAGTACATAGCAGCAGCATAAGTACCTATCCATCTGATCATTTTGTGTAGTTCTACTGAAATCACCCGATGTAATGATTTGCCTGCGAGTTCAGGCTCCAAATTACTCCTTTATGAAATCGGCAAACAGTAGCACAATACCAAATTACAAATACATATGATAGGCACAATAATCAGGATAAAGATCAGTACCAACCTGTGTGAGGTAGCATATCAATTACTATTTCCTTTGACTGTAAGCCGAGATAAGCCAAGCGACTGACAGCAAAGGAAGAAAGCAAGCGGAGATTAGCGACTGACAGGACAGGACGGAAGCTGTCGAGGCAATGAAGCACCCAAAGTTTTTGTGCAGTTCCACCAAAATCGAGCATCCCTGTTGGCACATATATTGAGAGAGTGAGATTACTGCAATAGTGGGACTAGTTGATGAAACATACACTAACAAATAGAAGCACCCTCATTATCTTAATGGGTAAAGTTAGCAACATAGTAGTCTTGCTTAAAGAGAGGTTTTAGTTTATTGAATCAGTGCCAATTAGCTCAACTCAACACTCAAAGCATTGCCATTTATCATAGGTTGCAAAACTTAAAAGTGCAAAGATAAAGGAGTTTCTCATGACAGTAGCACGATACAAATACAGATGACAGCAAACTAATATAGATGAAGGCCTTAGGCCCGTACCAACCTGAGAAAAAAAGCTTATTCATGTAGTCCCATAAGAGATGATAAAGCACTCACTGGAATCACACAATAGTATATATTTTTGTGCACTTCAAATGTATGGTTGAAATCACTCTTGTTTACCAGTGCTGAGATTATATCGAAAGATTATCAAGAACTTCCAGTAGAGTTAAAGCACTGGCTGGGATATAGTTCATTGTATTGTCTTGTGTAGTTCCACTAAAATGTATGATTGGCACAACATGATCCCTGTTTGCACAAGTAGGAACAAGGTGAAACCTTCATTAGCTTAGTGAGAAAGGATAGGAAGACATTAGCATATTACTCAAACAGTAGCATCAA
This sequence comes from Triticum aestivum, assembly GCF_018294505.1. Classification (NCBI taxonomy): domain Eukaryota; kingdom Viridiplantae; phylum Streptophyta; class Magnoliopsida; order Poales; family Poaceae; genus Triticum; species Triticum aestivum. Next base: position 276,466,250 of record NC_057807.1, read on the forward strand.
ATTCATGATGGACAATACGCAAAACATTGCCTCATTGAACCAATGGCAATAAATTGACATGCAAAACAATAGCACTATTATGTCATGACACTAATAATATTCCCTCCCTGCTCCACCACATGATTCACCTCCATAGACAAACATTCACACGTACATGATTCAGCATAGGGTCCTACTAAAGATTTGTTTAACTCCAACAGGAAAATTAGGCAGTAATAAATTAGTGGTACTTAAGTGCTCCTAATTAATTAAGTGAGACAGCAGAAGTGGAAGGGCTCCCTGGAGAATCATCTCACATGTAAGGTAGTCATTGCCGGAGCCCTTGAATAGCCTCGACTGAGGCCTCTGGCTTCAGCAAGATCGCCTTGGCACTGTTTATTCTTCTTCTTCTTCCTCTTCATGCTATGTTTCTCTTTCTCCTCACCAGTTGGTGAAACCAAGTACATGATTGGCCTTCTAATTCAGAATTGGTTTTGTCAGTGAGGGAGTACAAGTGTACTAGTAAAAAACAGCATTATTTTCTCATGGTAGTCGGAAAATAGTGATGAACACATGCATTAAATATCATTCTTACCTAAAGGAAGGTCATGGCGCCAATATGGATGATGGGGATTGGAACACAGATCTCCCTTTGTGCAGTTCCACCAAAATGAACCAACTGTTCCATCTGACATTCCAGTTAAATAGCACAAAAGTCACTTCTTTTAAGAAGAGTTTTGTGTAGTGCACCAAAAGGTCACAACAGCAACCAGGTGAATTGGATATCCCTATTTGCAAAAAAAGGCACAGAGGAAACAGTCAGAGTCTCACGCAATTACAGGCAAAAACATTTGGCTAAACTTGTCAGAGTCTCAAACAATTACAGGCAAAAACAGTGGCATGGCTTCATTTTTACCAGGGACATTATATTAAGAATAGCTAAGGCTGCGTTCGGTTCACAGGTTTGGTGAAGGATTTTCGTAGGAACACAATTCCTACCGTATTCTTTCCCTTCCAACCGTTCGGAACACGGGAAAGGTGAATAGTGTTTCATAGGAAAGCTGGTCTGGTAGTACTGATTCCATCGGATTAGAAACATCCACGCGCTGCTCATTTTTTGGGCGGAAGCCCGAGGCAGGCGCTCGCTGCCATGCGTTAGACAGGTTGCTGTGCTGTGTTTGCCGGAACAAAAAAATCAACCTATGTGTGGTACGTGAGGTGAGGACAAGAGTAGTCACCGTGCAGCTGAATAAACAAATAGCATCTCATACTGCCAAGCATGCTACTCTAAAAAAACAAATCTGTACATTTCGTAGTCCATCCGAACACATTCTCTTGAGAGTTTCCTCCGGTTCGCTGTTCCATAGTTTTGTACCTACATTCCTTTCCTATTCCTCTATTTTCATCAAGACCTATGTTTTCTGCCCCTTTATTCCGACCGGAGCCTAAATATTTGGTATAAGGGCATGGGACAGTGGGTGCACCAGCAGTACAACACCATGTACGTAAATAGGGGCATAAAGTGGTGATTCATAGTTTGTTGCTCCGAGAAACAAACATCCAAGAAACATATCTGGGTTGGTCCCATTTTTGTTCACTCTAGCCACCTACTCCTATGTGTGGATAGCAAATCTAGTCTTGGTCATACCACTGTGTACATCATTACCCCTATATTTCCCTTTTCGACCAAGAGATCGGTTGGATGACCAGTCTGTACTACTTTCATCCCCTTTCCTTCCTGTTTGTACCAAGTCCGATGTACATCCTAAATTCCCCCACCCCCACTTTATTTCAATGACAAGTATTTTCGGATGGAGGGAGTACAAGATTCGACTCCATGAAGTAGCTTTACCTCTAACAATAGAAAAAAAATAGGTGACGTTGGACCATCCGATCGAGAGGGGCTGAGAGGTAGAAAATGATGCACATGCAGCGACGTAGCGAGCTGGGGAAGTAGAGCTAAGGCGGTTTCAAACGAAGATATACCTGAAGGTCGTCGGGATGTGGATAGGTGGGCGGCGGGAGGCCGGATCCGCCCACAGGAAACGACGAAGGGATCGGAGGACCTCCCGCGCTGGCGCTCGGCCAGAGATAACGGTGCGGCTCGCAGTGGGTCTCCTCCCTCGCTGTCGACGAGGGCTTAAACGCTGCCCCTCCTCCCCTTCATCGGCGAAGGGGGATACGTCCGGATCTGTAACCAGCGGTGAGGATAGAAAGCCAGTGTTTTTTGAAGGGAGAAATACAGGGTTACTACCCCTATCTTGTTTAGATCTGGAGAGGATGAGAGTGTGTGAATAGAGCAGCCCTAGCAAGCAAGCGCGGAGGCTCCGGCCTATATATAAGTAGTGGGGTAGTTTTCCTTTTTCACTCCATCAAAACAATCGTTTCAAATTGTGTACTATACTACATGCCAGGTCGCAGTTTTTTTAGTTGTTGATTGTTTTTGAGATAGCTACCCGCTTGTTCCAAGTGGTGTTACGGTGTGCCAGGTCACACTTTGTATCGTTCAAGTCTGGTAGTACTACAAGTCCCTCCATTAAATGAACAACCACCCCCTCGTAAAAATTGTGAACAAGCCCACGGCTAAAATTAGCGGAAACGTGGGTTGCCCCAACATGCATTATTATTTATATTTTCTACTCCCTCCGTTCCTAAATATAAGTCTTTTTTATTAGCCACACCTAAGACAAGAATTTTTTTATTAGCAGTGAACCCCACATGTCATAGACACAAAAATTGTGGCAAGATTCCCTTAGGCAAGCCAAAGTATGTCTAACAATTTGAGCAACTCAGGTTAGGCAAGTGTGGGAAAAATAATGTGGCAACATAAGACAAACATAGTCACAATCCAAACAGCCCCGTGATTTTTTGTGACATGCATGAAAATTTGGTTAGTTAAATTTATAGTCAAAATTGGGCAAGGTGCATCAAATCAACACATGCAAGTATCAAAAGGAAAGTCACGGCATGCATGCATGCGTTGTACTCCCTCCGTTTCCAAATATAAGTCTTTTTAGAGATTGCAACAAGTGACTAATCCCTCCGTTCCTAAATGTAAGTCTTTTTAGGGATTCCACTACAAACTACATACAGATGTATATAGACATATTAGAGAGTGTAGATTCACTCATTTTGTTTCGTATGTACTCCAGTTCATAGTGAAATCTCTAAAAAGACTTATATTTTGGAATGGAGGGAGTACATACGAAGCAGAATATGTCTACTCCTACATACGAAGTAGCCCATTTGAAATATGTAAAAAGAGTTTTATCGAATGCAGTGCTTTGATGTGTCGCGTCAACTCGTACAAGCCCAAGAAATTTGATTACTACGATGCCCTCTCCCTCATGGACTGAGCTCCGGTGCCTTAACTGCACCTGCCTTTGGCTGCATGACAGGTGGGCCAACCACCTATTGGGCCCACCTGTCATGGACGCGAAGGCAGGAGCAGTAAGTAGAAGCTTTCGCTACACGCTATCCCTCCCACACGGGGTGGACGGACATGCAGCAGTGGATTCGATACTGTAGAAGTAGGAGTAACATCATTGTTCGTCTTCTCGAAGAGGCGAAGAGCCAAGTGCAAACCGAACGTGGCAGTTGCGAACGCTCGCGTGGTGTGGTTCCTTGGAGTACTAGCCAGGCTCTTGCATGAGACAAAATTGCTATTGTTTAACAATTAAACTCCATTATCCATTGGTTGATACTCATTCTGCATAGGTCCACGCGCTTAGCACCGTTTCCTCCTGGGGTCACCAATGTTTATTTGCTAATTAATAGCATTCCATGCAATGAACTAGCCATTGCAAGTCATTAAAAGCATGCACACCTCTCATCTCTTATTGGTTGATACGTATGTCAAGAAACAAGAAACAAGGTAGAAGTTAATGCACTGCGCCTAAGTGTTTTGGGACTATTTGGTTTTCGTAAGATGACTTACACACCTAGACGGAGGGAGTAGTATAGACCTGTAAACTGGAAAGGAGTATTTGCCTTTCTAGAGATTTCAACAAGTGACTAGACTTCGACTCAAAAAAAAACAAGTGACTAGACTACACTGTGTGCAGTACCCCCTCCCCTCCGGTTTATAGGGATCAAATCTCAAATCTCATGAACCAAGGCATTTTGTGATTGGAGGAATGTATCTCGTACTTTACAAAACTACCCTAATTAAACTCATGCATTAATTACGTAGTTCTCTCGTTTTCCTCTCCGCCTTGGTCGCGGTGCACAATATTGAGGCTAGCCATATTGGGAGTAACTTAGGTAGTAACTTAACACATCCCAAGACAATTTTGCTTATGTGGCAAGTATTTAATGAGGAAAGAGGTGCTTGTGGTAACATAATATGTTACTGTAACATAGAGCTTTCCGAGGCAAAATGAGTCTATGAGATAACAAATGAAGCAATCTATGATACTACTACTATGTTACTTTGCACTATGGAGGTAGTAACTTACACTAGTGTCATATGCATAACACTAGTCTAAGTTACTCCCCACTATGACTAGCCTGAGAGAGTGCTTTGATATGTCTTACTCTCATGACTAAAAGTAGTGGGACTAAAACTTGTTAGTCTCATCCATGCTTGGATCCGAATACTAAAGAGACTAAAATCAAGTTAATGACATTTCAAAGCATCCGGGCCTGCGTGCCATCCACCAAATCACAGCGAGGTGCTATAGTCGAGACTCACCTGTCACCCCGGTGTGGCCGTCATGACCGATCATATCACAAAACCCACACCTTTACCAGCAGTGGTAAGGTGTCCTCCAAGTTGGACTGGACGAAGCAACCATCATTTCATTGGAACGCTCGTTCAAGCCCTTTCTTCCCTTTCTTGAAGAAAACCTCACTCCAGGCTACTCACTTCTGCCATTTTTCCTCTCTACCGACGAAGGAAAGGTGGGCGAATCAGTTATGCTGCTATATTTTCATTCCAATAATCTTCTTTTTGCGAAGCACCAACCGATTCTCACATCCTATTCTTTTCCCGTTTTCATTGCGATTGTGGTTTCCTTTCAATTGCTTTTTGTTTGTCAGTTCATTGATGGATCCTGGAGCACTAGGCAAAGAGTTGCCGGCGGACAACCCACTGGAGACAACGATCTCCAGGAAGCAAGCACCGACCAACGAGTTGAAGATGTTGGCGGGCCAACCCATGGAGACGAAGAACTCCAAGAAACAAGCGCTGGCCAAAGAGTTGAGGACGTTGGCAGATGAACTCCTCAAAAAAAGTTGGAAGAACAGCAAGGGTGAAAGTGCAACTATCCCTAGGTTGTTTTGGTAATTCATAACAACATATAGCTCATTGAGCTAACGCTATTCCAAGACTATTATTTCAGGAAAGCTCAATGAATGGCATGGCATGGATGATGAAAGTGGATCCCTCAAAATACTAAGGACAAAGGATTGGCTCAAGCTCAAAAGCTCAATACTCTTCATTTTATATTTTAGTGATCCAAGATCACATTGAGTCTATAGGAAAAGCCAATACTATCAAGGAGGGATGAGGTGTTGCTTAATGAGCCTCTTGCTTCATGTGCTTAGTGATATGCTCCAAAACCCTCAGCTACTTTCCCACATCCACAAATGACCTAAACCCAAAGCCAAAATCGGTCACACCGATTCGTCCTATCCGGCGCCACTGATTCCAAAAGTCATAGCCACTGCCACAAATCCTAAGCAAATCGGTCTTACCGATAGGGATCTCGGTCTCACCGAGATGGGATTGTAATCTCTCTGTTTCCCTTCGTAACATTTCGGTCTAACCGGAGTGAGCGATCGGTCCCACAGAGATTGCAATGTAAACTCTCTGTTTCCTTTTTGTAACATTTCGGTCTCACCGAAAAGAGCAAATCGGTCCCACCGAGTTTACCTGACCAACTCTCTGGAAAGCTTATTACCAAAATCGGTCTCACCGAGTGTGTGTAATCGGTCTTACCGAGATTACGTTATGCCCTAACCCTAACCGAATCGGTCTCACCGAGTTGCATATCAGTCCCACCGAAAATCACTAACTATCACTAGGTTTACTAAATCGGTCCGAGCGAGTCTGTTGAATCGGTCCCACCGAGTTTGGTAAATTGTGTGTAACGGTTAGATTTTGTGTGGAGGCTATAAATACCCCTCCACCTCCTCTTCATTCGTGGAGAGAGCCATCAGAACAAACCTACACTCCCAACTTACCATTTCTGAGAGAGAACCACCTACTCATGTGTTGAGGCCAAGATATTCCATTCCTACCATATGAATCTTGATCTCTAGCCTTCCCAAGTTGCTTTCCACTCAAATCTTCTTTCCACCAGATCCAAAACCTATGAGAGAGAGTTGAGTGTTGGGGAGACTATCATTTGAAGCACAAGAGCTAGGAGTTCATCATCAATGCACCATTTGTTACTTCTTGGAGAGTGGTGTCTCCTAGATTGGCTAGGTGTTACTTGGGAGCCTTCGACAAGATTGTGGAGTTGAACCAACGAGTTTGTAAGGGCAAGGAGATCGCCTACTTCATGAAGATCTACCGCTAGTGAGGCAAGTCCTTCGTGGGCGATGGCCATGGTGGGATAGACAAGGTTGCTTCTTCGTGGACCCTTCATGGGTGGAGCCCTCTGTGGACTCGCGCAACCGTTACCCTTCGTGGGTTGAAGTCTCCATCAACGTGGATGTACGATAGCACCACCAATCGGAACCAGGCCAAAAACATCCGTGTCTCCAATTGCGTTTGAATCCTCCAAACCCTTCCCTTTACTTTCTTGCAAGTTGCATGCTTTAAATTCCGCTTCCTATATACTCTTTGCATGCTTGCTTGAATAGTATGTTGATTGCTTGACTTGTCCTAAATAGCTAAAATCTGCCAAACTCTAAAATTGGGAAAAGGTTAAGTTTTTAATTGGTCAGGTAGTCTTATCACCCCCCCTCTAGACATACTTCAAGGTCCTAGAAAGGGCCCCACCGTGCCTACCCCAGGAGCTATGATTGCCACCTATGTGAGGCTCAAGACCGAGTTTGAGGAGATAGTCGCCGTTGAGAAGCAGTATTCCCCCGGCAAGGTGATGGCCCACATCGAGGACGAGGAGATGGCCCCCGGAGGGGTGAGATCCCCCGTGAGTTGCACAAGGTAAAAAATAATGGCTTATTACCATAGTTGTGGTTCTTGATTATTTGCAATGTGCTTGCTTTTTGATTATTTGCAATGTGCTTGCTAATATGTTAGTGTTGTGCAGGTGCCGGTGGTTGTCCTTGATGATTCCGATGTCGTGGCCCGTCCTGTTGGCATCGCCCCGGAGATCAATTCCGATACCGCTGTCCATCCTGTGGACATTGCCCCAGAGATCGATTCTGATGTCGCGGTCAGTCCTGTGGACATCACCCCGGAAATCGATTCCCATGCCGCTGTCCATGCTGTGGTCATTGCCTGAGAGATCGATGACAACAAATAGTTGGTTGCGCTAATCCTTCAGGGTAGTTTGCATTGCCCTGTGTTTAATTACCAGAACGATGTGTGTTATCAAACCATCTTAGGGCTAGTGCACTGTCTTGTGTGGGCGAATCTTGCTACTTTTGTTTGATAGTGAATCATGCGATGAATCATGCGAACCCTCTCCGAGTTATGGAAATAGATGTATCCTCACCAGCTTTTGATGTAATATATGGCATGCTTAGATGTAAGTTTGAACTGTTTATCATATCAGCAGGGCTTGTTTGATGATTCTTGGTGTTAGTAGGCTAGCTACTGTGCGAGCTATAGTACTTGCAAAACACTCACCAAAGAGAAACGTTGGGGCTGATGAGATCGTGGTACGCTTATACTTATCCCTCGTCGATCCAATAGCCCTAGCTCCTAAAATTGTAGGATTTGCAATCGATCAGACAATAGTCGACATACATTCAGGCCTCATTTGGTTCATAGGGTAGGAAAATCGTAGCAAAAGTACAGAGAACATGCAAACAAAATCATAGCAGTGCACAGACGTACTCCCTCCGTTCCAAAATAGATGACCTAGGCGGGCTAGTTTGGCCTAGTGGGTTTCAGTGATATGACGTGGTACAGTGCCGTCCAGTCTTCGCGTGTGGTAGCAGTATTGCGGGTACAGTAAGTTTTCTTGAAGAAGCGGAATTCAACGAAGTCATGATGGTTCCTTCGTCCGAACAACTTACGGTGGGAAAGGTTGGGCCTGCGATACGACTGGGGTAGACCAGGATAATTTTGTGCATGGCAGGTGGACCAGGATGGTCGACATCCCACATCACGGCGAATGAAAGTATTCTTTCCGATATAGAGGACGAGCAACGAGTATTCATTGTTTATTTTTGATGAAAGCTATTGTCTCCACTGTTACTCCTTGACTTTGTCAATGCCTCTCTCTCCTCCACATAAGCGGGGACTACTGGCTATGCATGCAGCGGGCAGCTGGCGTCTTGAGGGGCCAGGGCGGTGAGAGCGGGCTCCGGAAGCGGTCCGAACTCCAGCATGGCCCACCTCACATTATCACCATATATTTCTTGGAGTCCGTGTGTGGCAGGCGGGCGATCTCTTCTCCCTCCCCCGTTTCTCTTTTCTCAGCCGACGCCCCCTGAGCGATTAGATTTCGGCTATCGATGGTTCATTCAATTACGGTCCCACATGTCAGTGAAATTGCAGGCAACGCATGTCCCCTTTGGTGAGCGGCGTGCGAGCCGGACTGTCGGGTTGCGACGCGTACGAGTCGTAAGTGTGCCGCCTTTTCCTTTAGAACTTGCGAAGCGTAACATTTTCGCGCGATCGATCGATAGAAATCCAGAACAAAATGACGAGGGCGGTGCTTTCCCGCTCGTTAGGCGGGCTAGTTCGAGTGATATGACGTGCTACAGTGCCGTCCACTTGCTCCATTTTTATGTAAGCAAGAGTTTACACTCGTACACGGGAGGAGTGCGAAACACCGCGGATCTGATTTTGATCGAGGGATAACTGTTCCCTGCCAAATAATGGAGGATTGTTAGCGATTATAGCATGATAGTTAGGGCATCTCCAGCGCTGGCCACAAATTTACACCGGCATCTGTCTGAGGACACTGATGGATGCCATCCGATGCTGCCCGCATACCTTTCGACAACTATATGAACTAACTGGACGAAATTCGTGCAAACAAAGCAAATTTCAAATTAACTGGATGAAATTCATTACATTTCGAAAACTTTCCCTACAAACTGGACGAAATTCATTACATATTTCGCACAAGCCATACTAAACCTACTGTAAACCTAATCTAAACGATCGCCGGCGCTCGACCACCAAGTCCGGCCATGAACCCGAGAAAGCCGGCCATTGCCTTTGCGTCCTCCTCATCCGCCTCGATAACCTCCTCCTCCGGCCGGAGCACAAGGTTATGAAGATTTCCGCCTCCACGTCGCCGTTAAGCAGCTAATCGGCCGCCGATGTTTACCCCACCAAGCTTGGCATCGACTGAGTGGAGTAGCGGTGGCCTTCCCGGGACCAGAGCGGCGGCGACCTACCATGTACTACTCTTCCTCGCTGCCGGCTGCGCCCGCGCACGCGCGCCGGCTTCGTGGCCGTGGAGGCGGAGGGCGTCCCGGGGGGTGCCGGCGATCTCCTTCGTTTGCTCCTGCGACAGTACGTCGAAGAGAGCTTTGGAGCGCGCCCGTTGCGGAGCCGCCGATGTCCCTCGTCTGCTCCTGCGATAGTACGTCCAAGAGAGCTTCGGAGCGCCACGAGGCCATGGTTGAAGTGGTGCCGACAGAAGGAAGGGACCGGAGGAGAATAAGTGTGGGTCTTTGGCTATGGTTGGGAGCTGGGGCTCAAGTTAATATAGCGGGCGAATGGCAATGAGCCGCGGCAGATGGATGGACAACTGGCGACAGAGTAGGTTCGTCGGGCGTGAATGTGGATGCTGCTTCAGTGACTTAACTGAAGGTGCGTTTGGGTGACTGACATGTGGGCCCAACAGGCGTCTGGCCCGCATGTCAGTGACACACCAATTGCACCTGCAGTTAAGTCCAGTGAATGCGGCATTGACATTCTGGAGAGACGATGACCGTTTCAGGTGCATGTGGACTATTTGACTGGTCAACCATACAAATACGGAGCTATACGCTGAGCCAGCGACCATATAATCACCATATCTTGTATACAATGATCAAAGTGAGCTATCAAGACAAGTTCGATGACCGCCAATGCATTTTACTCGGTAATAAATGACCAGGATTGAAGGGGAATCCTAATTTGCTTCGTCTTCTGTCCTTGAGCTCTTGACAAACTAATGCACTATATGGTTGTCCGGCCACTCCACCCCAGAGCTCTCACCAAGCGTTGTTCATGCCACCGCGCCGCACACTAACCGGTAAGGCAGCGATGGCATCCCGCCGCGCCGAGTTCCTCGCCGCCCACAAACGCACACAAAAAGGTAGGAAAGCGATGGCATCCCGCCATGCCGAGTTCATCGCCGCTCGCGACCTCACATCTATGTGGGAGGAATTTGAAGATGCCAAGGCCGAATGGACGGCAGAGCAAGAGGCGGCCAAAGCCGCACAGAGGGAGCGGAAAAGTCAGAAAGCACTCAAGAAAAGAGAGGCTCGCCGCCGCAAGAAAGAAACGGACGCACGCGCTGCTGCGGAGAGGTCGGCGGAGATCCAAGCACGGTGGGGTGTCGCCGAGAAAGCCGGGAAGGAGAACGACGGCGTCTGGCCAACATGTGAGAAGTAGTAGTACTATTAGTTAGTGTGTGTATCTGTGTCTGAGTATGAGCATGTACCAGTACTAGTAGTTACTACCATAGTTTTTAGAGCAAATTACCAGTACATTAGCCTAGACTAAGTGGAAAAATTCCTATCCTGTGCATCAAATGGCATCTCTTTGTCTATAGGAATTGAGATGCATGTCATCTCACTTCCTATGATTTTCATATTCATATCCTATGAACGAAAGGAGGCCTCTGTTGGAGTAAATACTGTGGCTAGCAGTACTGCTGGTACAGTAGTTTTCTTCAAGAAGCGGGATTCAACGAAGTCATGATGGTTCCTTCGTCCGAGCAACTTCAATGTGGGAAGTGGGCCTGTGATTTGACGGCTCATTAGTCATTGTTACTGCGGCGCGACGACCTGGGTGACTCTCCCTTGGAGTTCTGCGTGCATGGCAAGTGGACCAGGATGATCGACATCCCACATGTTGGCGAACGGAAGTATTCTTTCCGATATCGAGGAGCAAGGAAACCGCGTGGTATAGTATCACTGCTGATTGGTTCGCAAAAAAATAGTATCACTGTCGATTTATAATTATTTTTTATTTCTGATGAATGCTAGCGTTTCAACTCTTACGACGAAGGGTTCCAAACACGGCACGTGCTGGATGTCCCACACGTCAGCGAAAGGAGTGGTACATGAACAGCGTGTTAGAGCCCAGCGTAAAAAAATAGCGTGGTAGAGCGTCTCCACTTCTTCCACTTCTGGGTCGGAGACCACACGTAGTAGTACTTAGCTGTATGAACGATACAAAGTGCAAACTGGAGAGAAAGACACGTCTAGTTGGAAGGTCTCGGGGCATACACGTAAACAAATATAAAAGTTAATATGTGCCTCCAACTAATATAGTAGTAGTAGAGTACTTAGACACGTACTCCATAGCATCACCGTGCATTGCACGTACAACATTTAGTGGTAGTACGTAGTAAGAGACAAATGCCGCCCAAGAGTTCCCTTCTCGACCTACTTTTGGGTGTTTGGTAGAGTGTATGGAGGGTGCATGAGTCCACACTAGTTTAGCACAAATACACTAGAAGCATGCATGAAGAGAGCATGCATGAATAGGGGTGTTGAGTTGAGCATCCATGAAGAGGGAACAACTATGCTGAGACGAGAACGCAACCAAACACACCCTGTATGCCACGCACATTCATACCATTTGTGCCTTTCTACTTCACTTACTGCGCTACATTACTCAGGTTCGTACATCCACTCCTGGGTACATGTCCGTCTCGTAGTTCCAGTGCCACATGTTCTTCATATAGATGGAACGATCGTTGCATAACACGTGTGCCTTGATGCTAGATGTCTCGCGTGTTGGCAAAAGGATGAACAAAGCTCACGTAAAAAAATAGAGTGGAAGAACATAGATTCAGACGACCGAGAAGGAGCAAGGAACCTCATGGTGGAGCGTCTGCGCTCATAATATTTAATATTATTAAGCGATATAAAATTAACCAATCATCTCCACAGTGGACTGGAAGAGTACGAAACACGGCAACCCAGTGTAGTTACATCATACTAGTACATGGCTAACCCACGCTATCACCATATTTCTTGGCTTTCGTGCGACACCTATCTCTAGTAATCCAGCAGCCTGTATTGCTTCTCCCTCCTCGTCTCTATCAAAGTGCGGTGGGCTGGCGTTTCTGCCGTCTATTGAGGTCGGTTAACTATCACATGTTAGCGACATGCCAAGAGCATTCTAAAAAAAATTCCTTTCACGTTCCGTTTTCAAAAAGAAAAAAATCCTTTCATGTATGAATTTGCCTGTATGCTTTGAGTAACTTGCATGTCCTATACTGCTCCTGTTTGATACTCTAACTTAGCTAGAGGTTAGACTAACTCATGACTAACCCTGAACTAACTGTAGCCAAAGAGGTGTTTGGGTGACAGGGTTAGATTGACAATAAATGCACTTCATGGAGAGAGAAAAGTGATTTTTCAGTGGTCCCAATGAGAACTATCTCCAGTTAGCACCTCTTGGGTGGGATAGTTTTTTTGGTGGGTTCGGTGCAACTTGCTCCAATTTAAACCCTCATGCTTGGATACTTTAGGGCTATTTGAGCCCCAACTAGCTCAGACTAACTCTAACCCATGGATCCAAACAGGGCCTATGGCCAGTCTCAACGCGGAGCAATCGCGTGCACCGGGAAGCGGCGCTCTCTTGGCCGTCGCGCCACTTCAAAGCCGGCGCCAGTGAGAGGTCACCTCCGCTCTGGCCAGGCATTAATGCTGCACTGACGCTCCAGGCGACACTGACCGTTTCACACGGGAAGCACGCGCTGGCAAGGGAGTATAGGTTTTGAACCGTTTCAGGTGTAGTAGTAATGGTAGTTTGCAAAACTACTCAATTATTGCACTCAGTTTCCTAGGAAATTGTGGTAAAAAAACGTTACTCCATAGCCCGCTTCCCTTCTCCTTCCTGCTCGTGATTTACGTGGCCATGTTAACGTGGTTGTGTCAAAAAAATGTCACTTCCTGCTTGTGATTTGCGTTATATAATTACAAGCAAGATTCTCGTGCATTGCACGGAACATCAATATGCATTTTTTTTTACAAAACACCTGTTGTGATTGACCCATGCAAGAGTAATCCCATGTGTAAAAACTAATGATATCTCGAGAATTTTATCAGAAAACTGGTATCTCAAGAATGTCATCGAAAAATGAAAGATGAGAGATAAGGCGAGGAGGAGTGGAGATTGGTGGTGACTGGTGGTCGGAATGGGCGGAGGCATGGGGATGGACGGCGCCGGCAGGCGGCAGCAGCCACCATGCATGCTAGATTGTTCCAGAGACTTATTCCTTTTTTAATTGCTGAGCAATGAGGTTGCGGGAGATAATGATGTGGAGAGAGGTGCGGGTATCTTTTGTAAAATTATCATAGTTTGCTTCCTATCCGTCAGATATAGATCATACGGTCTGCATTACAAGATGGCAGGCACACCATCATCGCCAACTCGTTTTTTTATAAGGGTATACAGATGATAAGTTTGCTGACTACTAAAGTAAAGTGGAATCTGTCCATGTTATGCAAGTAAATAAATGTCATTGTTTATCATACGGGTAAGGTTGGATGAAGGGTGGTAGGAACAAATGCTCCGCCTAGAGCATGTGTGTGTGAGATGGAGTCTTAGTGTGTGTGTGTGTGTGAGAGAGAGAGAGAGAGAGAGGAGAGAGAGATGGAGTCTTAGTTTGTATGTGTGTGAGAGAGA